>NC_088869.1:27042443-27073456 GCF_032884065.1 Artemia franciscana | reverse complement strand
ATAAAATGAAAGATGATAGGGACATTTATTGGTTAGAATTTACGACTTTCAATACTGGTATCATGGATATACCTCCAATCTAACACTATATATTTGAGGAGACTTAAACAAAATCTAGTGCCAATTCTTTAGCCGTGATAATAAATGATGTAGCATAACGAGTGCCGTGTGTTCAACTGTCAAGCAACTGCAATTCATAGAGTATTTTGTTGATTGAGAACTATAATCTCCAATACTCACCAAGACAACTTAGTAAGAGAAAGACAAACCTGTATTTCCAGAAGTCGGCTCGATAAGAGTGTAACCTGGCTTAATTTTTCCATATGCTTCTGCATCTTCCACCATCCTTATTCCTATACGATCTTTGACACTTCCACCAGCGTTGAAAAACTCACATTTTACCACTGCAAATAAGCAAAGATAAGATAAGAATCAGGGATTGGCATTTAAGATGACATAAATTCAGAACCATTTGGGTGAGCAATTTTATTGACACGGTCACTCAAGCCGTTTTTTTCCTTTTTTTTTTGCTATTATAACTACACTTCAGAACTGAGAGTCTTGCTAGCAATAAAGAAGGAGCTTCAGATTGTAAAGATAGGCAACTACAGAGATAATTTTTATTTCCCAGGGACTGCCACAAGCTGCATCTGAGTCAACTTTGGTTGTTATGCATAACTAAAAAAATGGGGTTAGAGAGAGGAGTTCTTAGGGAGCAGTGAATTTTACCAAGGGCTATAAAGAATACTACACGTAAATCAAAGAATATTTTGTTTTTAAGGAAATAAATTTTAAGCGAAACGAGGTTAACGCTCCAAATACAGTACTTTAACCTCATTGAAGAAAATTCCTAGGTATCTTTCCAGAATTGACTACTTTTCTTGACGATTTATCAGAGATAAAAAGAACTGACGCACTAAATAATTGAGAGCATGAAGGGAGGAAAATTCACAAACAGTAGAACTTATAACATTTGAATCTATTAACTAGTTTAGTGGAAGAGGTCATAGTATTTCCAAGTTGCAAAACAACACTACCAGGACAATCTCATTTCAAATAATTAGAGATTGCAACACCCAATAATTTTAGAGTAAAAACCAATATTTCAGAGGCAGGTATAGAACAAGTAAAAGAAGAGATAGTAATTCTTAAATCTTTTGGCTTTGAAGAATTGACTTTGAACAGCTTTATCTGACATTTTTTAGGGAATATCCCCTGATTTTCAAACATGTATCTAGGGTGGTTAAATCACATACAGATTCTATCTATTCTGAACATCAACGCCAAGGCTGCTAACTACTGCAATTCCTACATGTTGAGGTGTTTAACAGCTTTTCAAAAGATGGTATCGTATCTATTCGAACAAAGTTCCGACAAGCATTTTATTGGGTTTCTTGTGATAAGACCACGCCAAGAGAAATAACAGGATAAAGGAAATTAAAGACATTCTTCAGTTTCAGCTTAGATATTGTAAATGAGTGCTAAATTAAAATACACACACAGAAAATCAACTTTAATAGATAATAGGTCATTAAACAAAAAATACTATCCATCACTTAGTTTACAATATTAATAATGCCTTAGAAATTGGAAAGATTCCAAAGATAATTTTTATTGATTTTAAAAAGGCGTCTGACATCACATCAGCATCGAGTAAGCCCCTAAAATGGACCCCCATTTTTGAAAAGAAAAGTAGGTTTGTTATGCAAATCCAAACTATGTTTGAAGTTGTTGTAGCATTAAACTTTATACAGATTATGGCGTCGCATGTATGAAATTTCATAAACAAAACCCAGATGGAAACAAAAGCTTTTGCACTATCTAATGATAATCAGCTAACAAAACAATCTCCGACATTTTTAGTAGTGGCTCAGAGTAGAAGAGGTTTTCGGTTTAGGAGAGAAGGGTACTTTCCAGAAATAGCATTATAATACAAAACATCAAATAACTTGATTTTAAATCAATGCTCTTTCAATGTAGTAGTGGAAACAGAGTTTGGTTCCAAAAGGGACACTCAAGGAAAGTAGTAGAATTGTAATCTTTAATTTATTTGCAATGAGCAAACTTGAACTAATCACGATTTAATTTAAAAGACATATCTTATACAAAGAAGTTAAAATTAACATTAATTTACACTTTACTACATGTTCAGTATAATGTTTTCGAAGAATACATCAACAATTTAGCAGGGGAGTTGACATGGGTAGCAGGCACTCAAAATTCAATAATTTATATCTGTTTTGTTTTAGTATCACTCTCTATTTTCATGCAAAGAACAATCATTCCAAATTCGAATAATCATTCTAAATTTATATTTAAATGAAATCAACTTGTTTTGCAATAGCACTGACTAAGTAAAGATGTTTATAACTTCCATGTTTTTTTTTCTTTTTTTTTTCCCCGCGCCACTAAGCATTGAGCGGTCGGAAGAACTGTGTACCAAATTTTTAATTCTAACTTATAAGTGCTAGTAGTCTCCTCAAGGCTCGAGATTGATTGGGGTGCAAAGTGATAGGAAGACGACAAGCCCCTTCAATATGAAGAAATTACTCAGCCAAACATTCTGTCAATAGTTAGAACTTCAACGCTCCTCCAAAAGAGGTCTGAACCCTTACAAAATGGAATGCTGGTTATTTCACTGTCATCCAAACACTATTGCAATTTTTTATGTTGTTAAATCAAATGTATAACTTACAAACTTCACATTTGATACCCATGCTTTGGGGAATCCGATTAAGCCGAACAAGTGGTGTCCTTCCAACATGACTTAATATATTTGGAAGAATTTTCAATGGTTCTTGACTGAAAAAAAAAATAATCGAAGATTATTTTTCGTTTGGTTTTTATCACATGGAAAACAAAAACACGAAGCATTGTTTCAGGAATAATTCAATTTTTGAAAAGAGGCCACAGCAGTCAAAGATGACGCGTTAATTTGTTTTTCTGTACAAATCCTCAGAATGTATAGTTACAATAATGATATTTCTTCCATTGAAATGTACTTGTTTCTGGAAAGGCTCATCTGTTTAAGCCATGCTGATTTCACAGATTAACGAAGTAATACAATAGAACTGCAACAAATATTTCTCCTTATATTATGCCTTGTTTTGTATCTCATATGTCTTCATAAGAGACTTAAGATAGGCTATTCTTTATTATCTAAAACTTGTTTCCTCCAATTAACCACCTTAGGAATATCTTAAGATGAACATTTTAATTCCAGTTGATTCATTTGCATAAAAAAGGATCCCTTTCATCCCAAAGCGAAAACTGAGAGCAATTATGAATGAAAACGGAATCATTTGCCACAGAATCGCTTATATATTTGTATAACTTCGACCTGACTTTATTGAATAAGAAAACATAATTAGAATAAAGCTCCTGAGGATTATCAATGATCCCTGGGGCCTAAACGTTAGACCCTAGAGAACGTCGAACATTCTTACTAATACATCGCTGATTAATATCACAATATATATTTCATTGGAGATCCCTGCTAAGAACCATTCATGCGTGTTATGTTTATAGAATTATATCAAAATAATGGAACTGAAACAAAATGTTTTATTTCTAGCGTAATAGTGTTCCTTAATTTCACTCCAATATATTTTATGAAAAAAGTATGTGAAAAGTATCCAAAATCAGAGAAAAATGTGTAGGTTACAAAGTTGGATAAGCATGATATACATTAATGAAAGAAGGCAAGTCGTGTTAGTCCCAAGGGTATTAGACCATATATGTATTTATACATGAACACAGCAGTTTAGAAGAGGCCAATTCGTTTTACTGATAGTAGCTGGAATTTAAGAAAAGCTTCTTTAGCTAAATCTATTAAAATAAAGATATTAATTAAAATATTAAAATATTAATTATATTAAATTAGAGATTTAGATAAATTAGATATTATTAATTAATTAGATATTAATTATATTAAAATATATTTTTTTAAATCTATTAAAATAAATTGACGTTACAGCACAATTTTGTATGGTTTGAATTCTCTTTAGATTATAGCTGAAAGAAATATCCCAAATGTAACAACATTACTGAATATAACAAAAACAAGAGTATAATAAAGGGCTCACAAAACTTTTAGAGAGAGGATATTTTTCAATCTGCACAGAATATCGGTTCCTCAAGCAATTTTTATAGATAATGAATGTGCATGTTCTTTCTATGACAATAATCCATCAATGATTACACCTAAGTATTAAAAATTGGGAATCCTATCTATCAATTGTTAAAATTACTTAAGTATTTTTAAGAATTTTTTTAAAGTATTTAAAAAGTATTTTAGAATTTTTTTTAAATATTAATGAGGAAATGGTTACTCCTAGTGTATTTCATTAGGTTATTCAGCGTGTTTTCCATGATTTTAAAAAAGGGTTTCAAATTTCCTATCATCAAATTTCCTATATCAGCAGTATATATAAGGTAAAGAGCGAGTACTAAAATTCACCCCTGTACAATTCCACAAGTTATTATCTGTTCTCGTGATCTTTTTGCTCCGACCATAACCACATGTGACCTCTACAATATATATGACTGAATCCAACAAACAATCCACAGTGGAAAACTAGACCTCCGTTGCCTGTGCAACGGGAAGTGTTGCAGCAACTGTGCCCTGTTCCTTAGGGCACAGCTGCGGAGCAACACGTGCAACTGTGCCCTACGGGACACAGTTGCTATTTCCGGGAAATCTGAAAGAGATACGGAAATAACGTCTTAAAGTTTTCTGCTTAACTTTTGATGGTCTAAACTAGGAAAATATAAAACAAACCAAATTCACCAAAAAATTTAAATTGCCCCGAGGGCATGACAAAACTTCCAAATAGAAAAACCCAAAGAAGGAATTTTATTTCGGAGAAACTATTGTAAGCTCCAGTTGTTAGGAGATCGAGGCCTGTCGAACCGCGTTGGAAAAAAAATTCTAACTGGTCCAGAACAGAAGTTACCTCTAGAACGTCGAAACTTCGGAAATTATTTCTTAGAGAACGAAGCAACTTGGTATATAGACCACTTCACTTCTTCTTGCATACTTTTCATAGCACTACCCAATAAAAATATAAGAAACATCAAATTCGAAAATTTGAGAAAATTCCAAAAAAAATCGGAACGAGATGGACTTTTCCGGAATTATTTCCGGGAAATCTGTAAGAGCTACGGAATTTTGTGCTCCGGTTCTCGAAGAGACAAATCAAAGTTCTACATGAGTTCAGCATAACTGTATTTCTAACAAGTTTATTTCCGAAGCTAGGGTCGTCTTAACTTGACGCCAAACATCGAACGCACAGTTTCTAAGAAAAAAACCGTTTTATTTTTTTTTATGGAAAACTGTTAGAAATTTTAGGAACTTCTCTGGAACTTTTTTACTCTGTTTCACGTTTCCCTTCCCTCTGAAAAATCTCAAATTTTTAACTCTTACCACTTCGGAGCTACAGGTCGCTGATCGCGGTGAAAAAAAAAAAAAAAAAAAAAAAAAAAAAAAAAAAAAAAAAAAAAAAAAAAAAAAAAAAAAACTACGAAAGCAGTAGTGTTGCTCCGCAACACAATTATATTTCTTAAAGTTACTAATTAGAAAATTACTATTTACTGTATCAAAATCTTTTGAGAAGTCAATAAATAAAGCTGAGGAGTAAAAACCCTTATCTAGGAATTCTTTCACTCATCAAATAACACAGGTAATAGCATGAACCATCAAGTGCCTTTTCCAAAATTCATATTGTTTTGGTGAGACGATTCCCTTTTCTTTTGCAAATTTACTAATTTATCATGTAAATTTTTTCACAAATCTTCAAAATAACTGATCAAATTGAAAGATAGGAGGAGGGAGTTATTAAATCTGTTCCTTGTTTCCATTCTCATGCAAAGGTATAATACAGCTTTTCTTTGGACCTTTAGTTGTAATGCCTTTTTGAGAAGATGAGATTAGATAAGAAAGAGCAAAATGATGGGCATCACTGGAAAATATGTTCCAGAATACGTTTTGGCGTGAGTAAATTCCAAGAATCTTCGGATGTCCATTCTTCTTCATATGTTTATGATATATTTGGATCCCATAAAGAGATCCATTCATTTTTTCAAATTTCCTGGAATACTTCCTCTGATTATTGGGTAATTTTAAGTATTTTTCAAACATGTCTGCAAGCTGAAAAAAACCAACATGATGCTAGCAATAATGACATTTTTTTAAATCATTATCATCAACTTATAAATTGTGGCTTCAAAATCATGTGAAAGGGAGCAATTAATAAGAGCCTCAAATGATATAAGAATTTGCAATCCTTACATTCAAAGAGAACATGATGAGCATTTTCTAATATGTAATGGCAATTTCTGCGTACAGAGGTGAGGTGAACTCCCCAGTTGAAAAGATTGGCGTTAAGTAAATATTTCTAGTTTGTATCTAGTTTTAAAATTCATGGTTCTTTCATTTCTTGGGGGAGGGATATCAGCTGCTGTGTTTGCAAAATTATCTGTCATTTTATTATGTTGAATTTCTTTATGACTAAGAATATGAAGAAATACACTAGAGAATCTGCTTCAAAACATATAGCCAATCTTTCGGTGGATATTTTTCAGGTCATGCTTATCAGCATGATAATTTATCTGGCTTAAAAGATGAATTGATTAAGGAGCAGTATTTTCTTTGTAGATGTCTCCAGACTAATTAAAACATCTTATACAAGTCGTACTGCAAATAATTCTGCAGAAAATAAAGACGATTAATCGGAAGGGGGGGATATTCGGGTTTATGTCTGGGATACTGACAGCTGAAACTCCTTTAGATGAAAATTCGAGGAACAAGATACAGAATTCATATGAGGAGGTTTATTAAAAGTTTTCTGGTATACATTGATTACCATATACTTGTATTTTGATGAAATACTGTCGTCTCTGAAGGTAAGCTCTTTACCTCAATGGGTTGACCCCTGACAAATTTCTCATTTTATTAAGTGGGGTGTACTTACGAAGTCCCATTCCAATACAGACTAGAGAGTTTTGCAATGTCTCTAGCATGTTCAGCATATGTGAGGACCTGTTAGCAAAAAACTGAATGTCATATTCCATCTTTTCTCTTATATAAACCTTATCAAAATTAATCATTGTTTTAGGTGACGAGCCTCATTTCGAATTAAATATAAAAAACAACAACTATTTAAGTGAAAGTAAGGAGCGACATTAAAACTTAAAACGAACAGGAATTATTCCGTATATGAAAGGGGCTGTCCCCTCCTCAACGCACCGCTCTTTACGCTAAAGTTTTTTTTATTTTAAAAAGTAGAGTTGTGAGAAAGAGGCAAACTTTAGCGTAAAGAGCGCGGCATTGAGGAGGGGACAGCCCCTTTCATATACGGAATAATTCCTGTTCGTTTTAAGTTTTAGTGTTGCTCCTTATTTTCAGTTAAAAAAAAACTTTTTTAAATTTAATTTCAGAACGTTTTTGAATCAATGCAGGTTTTGATTGTGGCTCACCGTACATAAATAATTAAGACGAAATTTACAAATTAATTTTACTTTTTTGGCTAAATGGCTTTCTTAAAGTTCTGATCAGATGATTTTGAGAAAAAAGGGGCGGGAGAGAGGGCCTAGCTACCCTCCAATTTTTTGGTTACTTAAAAAGGCCACTAGAACATAATTGTATTTACGAACTTTTTTATTAGTAATAAATATACGTAACTTACAAATTAACTTACGTAACAAACTTCTATATTCGTATATTTTGATTAGGTATATGAGGGGGTTCGCCCCCTCGTCAATACCTCGCTCTTTTACACTAAATTTTGAATTTTTTTCTAATTCTTTAAGAATGACCCTTGAATCACAAAGGCCGCTTAATTAGAATAAATAGCTCTTTTGAAATTACTGGAAATACTTTAGCGTAAAGATCGAAGTATTGAGGAGGGGACGAACCCCCTCATATACGTAATGATTTCTCTTCGTTTTAAGTTTTAATGTTGCAACTTACTTTCAGTTGAAAAAACTTGTTCTCTTAATTTAATTTATCATTGCTTTTTAAATGATGCTGGAAAATTCGGCGCCCCCTTCATGGAAATTCTCTTTCCGCATTATAAATTCCTCCATAGAAAGATCCTCTCACGTAACCCCTCCCCCGACCATCAGAAAATAAAAACCTGAAAATGCCTGTATACTTCCCAATCACCAAGACTATATGCAGACAATGGGCAAAGTTCATAACTTGCAGCCCGTCCCTAGATCACTTAACATGGGCACTAGAACTTTTAAAATCCGTTAGAATGAACCCTCTCACGACACTCTAGGACCACTGGGTCGATACGATCACCTCTGGGAAAAACAAAACAAACAAATAAACACGCATCTGCAATCTTTCTTCTGGCAAAAAAAATTTACAAATTCCACATTTTTGCAGATAAGAGCTTGAAACCCCTAAAATAGGGTTTTATGATATGTTTAATCTTATGGTGTGATTTTCATTACGATTCTACGACTTTTAGGGAGTGTTTTCCCCTTTTTTTTGGAAATAAGGCAAATTTTCTCAGGCTCAAAATTTTTGATGGGTAAGACTAAACTTCATGAGACTAATATATTTAAAAACAGCATAAAAATCAAATTCTTTTTCTGTATCTATTGGTATCAAAATTCCGTTTTTTCAGAGTTTTGGTTACTATTGAGCCGGGTCACTCCTTACTACAGTTTGTTACCACAAAACTATTTGATTAACAAGCCGTTTTAGTATAGCCAGTCTCTGGATAATATCAAACAGTTTGTGGTAACGAACTGTAGTAAGGAGGGACCCGGCTCAACAGTAAACAAAACTCTAAAAAACGGAACTTCGACGCTAAAAGATATATCTAAAGAATCGCATTTTTATGCTGATTTTAAATATATAAGTTTCATCAAATTCAGTCTTTGTCATCAAAAGTTACGAGCCTGAGAAAATTTGCCTTATTTTGGAAAATAGGGGAAAACATCCCCTAAAAGTCATATGATCTTAACGAAAATCACACCATCGCATTCAGCGTATCAGAGAGCCCTATGGAAAAAATTTCAAGGTCCCATCTACAAAAATGAGGAATTTCGTATTTTTGGCCAGAAGACAGATCACGGGTGCGTGTTTATTTGTTTGTTTGTTGTTGTTTTTTTCCCAGGGGTCATCGTATCGACCAAGTGGTCCTAGAGTGTTGCAAGAGGGCTCATTCTAACGGAAATGAAAAGTTCTAGTGCCTTTTTTAAGTTACTAAAAAAATTGGAGGGCACCTAGGCCCCCTCCCACGCTCATTTTTTTCCCAGTCAACGGATCAAAATTTTGAGATAGCCATTTTGTTCCGCATAGTCAAAAACCATGATAAATATGTCTTTGAGGATGACTTATTCCCACAGTCCCTGGGGGAGGGGCTGCAAGTTACAAACTTTGACCAATGTTTACATACAGTAATGGTTATTGGGAAGTGTACCGACATTTTCAGGGGGATTTTTTTGGTTTGAGTATGGGGTTCAGGGGAGGGGGCTATGTGGGAGGATCTTTCCTTGGAGGAATATTTCATGGGGGAAGAGAAATTCAATGAAAAGGGCGCAGGATTTTCTAGCATTGGTATTAAAAAAAAACAATGAAAATATAAAGATGAAAAAGTTTTTTCGATTGAAAGTAAGGAGTAGCATTAAAACTCAAAACGAACAGAGATTATTACGCATATGAGGGGTTCTAAAAACACTTTAGTATAAAGAGTGGGGTATTTAGGAGGAGATAAATACTTCGCTCTTTATGCTAAAGTATTTTTAGTAATTTCAACTATTTATTCTACGGCCTTTCTGATTCAGGGGTCATTCGTAAAGGATTGGGACAAAACTTAAGATTTAGTGTGAAGAGCAAGGTATTAACGAGGGGACAAACCCCCTCATATATATAATCAAAAATATAAGAATATAAAAGTTTGTTACGTAAGTTAATTCTTAAGTTACGTATATTTTTTACTAATAAAAACGTTTGTTAAAAATTAAAAGTTCTAGTTGCCTTTTTAAGTAACCGAAAAATTGGAGGGCAACTAGGCCTCCTTCCCCACCCAGTATTTCTCAAAATCGTCAATCAAAACTAAGAGAAAGCCATTTAGCCAAAAAAAAAGAATTAATATGCAAATTTCATTTTAATAATTTATGTACGGAGAGCCAAAATCAAACAGAAATTAAATAAAAAAAACTATTTTTTTTAACTGAAAGTAAGGAGCGACATTAAAACTTGAAAAGGTTAACAAAACTAATAGTAAAGTCAATATTCATGAGTACCTCAAGTAATTCCTTATGAATGACACTCTCAAGGGCATCAACTACCATCAAAAAGTAAGGCAACTGTTGAATGTCCTTGCTTCAAGAAATTAAGTATACTGTGTTCAAGACAAGCAATATTGTCCTATGAACAATGCCCCTTTCTGAATCCCCTTTGCTCAACAGGATAGGGTTTATTTACTCCTAGAAAGCATTCAACATGACTAGGACTAGCATCAGTTGTTCTAGGATTTTACCCAATATTGTTAGTTGGTAAATTAGTCTATAAGATTTGATATTGTTATAATGCTGGTTAAGTTTAGTGATGGGAATTACTATGGGTATTGTCCATGATCTTGGAATATTATGATGGGTCCATATATGATTATAAATCTGCAGAAGTGCATGTTTAAATATTACTAGAACTTGTGTAAACCATTTTATATGTATGTCATCATGTCCAAGAGTAGACATCCGGTTGCTTATTCTAATTGTCCACTCCATCTCTTCAAAAAGGAAGAGTTTTTCAAAGGACAGCTTATGTAAGTAGGATTTTGAAAGAACACAAAATCTTGTGGTTCATCCTATGATGTCTTATTTGTACAGCTCTGCAATCAGTTCTGTTCTTGTAGTCACTCGGAATGTACCTCTTATTATATTCCCATTTTCCACTAGTTTATTAAAGCCATTGAGCCTGCTCAAATATTGGTGGACTTAAGTTGCAGCACTTTTGGAGTCAATCCAGGAGCAAAACCTTTCCCAAACTTTTTCTTTCTGCGCATTCTTTTAAGCTTAGCAATTCCTTGTTTATACTGAAGATGTGTGATATGTGTGGTAGTAATAGATGTGTTTTTATTCTTAGTCTCATTCTCAATTCCAAGGCTAGCAGCAGTTTCCACAAAAGAAAAAGAAAATAAAATTAATATTCGTGATTTATAGAATAAATATTAAGTAATAAGTGTTATATTTTTAGAATCAGAAGACAGGCAGATTTTTGTTAGTAGGTGAATAAAACTGAAACGCTGAAAGGATATATGCATCAAAATAATACAATTGGTATTCCCAAAAATGGTCCTTCTATGTAAGTAAATAAACTAATAATTTCAAGTTTATGATCTTAAATAACTTTAATAATAACAGCATTGATGCATAGCTTAGATTCTTAGCTATTCATTGACATATACAATTCTTCTCAATTCCTATTTGGTACCAATATATGAGGGTTTGAGTTTTACGCAATTTTGCTCAATTGCATAATGGTTTTCAACCCTGGTATTTTTTTCCCCCAGTATTCAGTATAGAGTAAAGGCACTGATGATTTGACAATTTTTTTAAACAAGAAAAAACTTTTTCTACTCCAGAGAGCTTAATTTAAAGACTTTTGATTTTAAAAGGCTTTCAGTATGTAGGGAAAAAATCTAGAAATCTAACTGTTCATCTACAAATTTGACAGAACAGTACAAAATCCCAAGACAGTGGAATTCCACTGTCTTGGAGAAAAAAATGTGAATTCAACATGCCTATTCTTTTTTATTTTATTTCTTTGTTTCTCTTCAACTTTGTTTAATATATAAATGTATAAAACACCATTTACACAGTGGAAGCAAAAACTGAAAAAATTGCCTCAAGTATGTTAACGAAATGGGATAATCTTAAATCATATAAGGTGTAATCATGTGACCTAGGTCATGTGAGTCTTCTTTTTTCATAGTGTTGCACATATACCACAAGAATAGCATCTCCAAATGCGCAAGATTTCTTTGTTGTTGACAGTGAAAATGTTGTCAATATTTAGCGATTTCAAAGTTAATCTGCCATTTTAATCAACTTTTAAAATTATAATTTTGACTATCCTTTGTCTAGAAAATCCAGAATCTTTGAAATATACATATCCTACTTAAGATCATTAGAAATTTGTAACATCAATGAGTTTAACATGTTTCACTGGTACTTTGGGTGGGATAGGGTCTAAGAAAACATGAATAAAATTCAAGAATTCTAAGAAATTTATTGTCATTCTATTTGACTTAATGGAATTTACTTTCATATGTAAATTCTTACCTTCATCCAAAATAAGGGTAGGATTTTGATAGGGTAATTTTTGATATAACTATGACATACTTCAAGGATTGTCAGGTCATCTAAATATTAACATCTTCAAGAGAATCTCTTACCAATTTCATTAATCAATACTAAATATAAGAGCAGTCCTAACAAGGTTCCTTGAGGAATTCCAGGCTAAGCAGGGAGGGGTTCAGAGAGAAGATTGTTGTATTTTAACAGCTTGGTATCTCTTTGAAAGAAAACATATACAGAATTTACTCAGAGAGAGTCTACTTCAAAGTTGTTCAGTGATAAATGAATTAGGATGTTATGATCAACCAAGCAAATGCTTAAAAATATGAAAATGGTATGAGGCCAAGTTGCAGTTCCACATATGATGGGAAAATCTATCATCAAATCAGTAAAACTATGATTTAAAAAAAAATTCTTTAAATGTCTTTTTCATGCAAAATATTATTAAAAATAATAATCATCAAAATCTCTCATTGTTGAGAAAGTACCCATAAATTTGACAACTATATTTTTATCAGAGGACCTTGAATTTTGACACCAACTGTTTCTCATGTTCACTGAAGTTTCAACTGAGTCACCTGTGTTTTAACATGACCTTTTACTGTCTGTCAAAAATTTCAACAAGGTTGCCACAAGACATTTTCAAAAGAAATGAATCTCATGATAGAAGCCAATATCTATGTTTGAATTCAGCAGAAAGAACATAAATTTTCTGTCATTTTAATTTAATTTTGTCAAGAAAAAAACAATGTGGCTACAGTTTAAGAGCAGATGTATCTTGATGCATTGGTGCTGATCCTAACTTTTTTTTTTGCAAGAATATAACCAAGTAATGACAGTTTGAACATTATAAAATAGCTAAAAAATTGTCAGGAGCTCATTTTGTGCCAAAAACAGGAAATTGATTTAATCACATTTTCTTCTCTTATCTGGGTGTACTGGATATAGTGTCCACGTTTTACATTGCTAAATACAATGATGGCTCCAAGAGCTGGTGTGCCAAGTCACAACTAAACAGAGTTATTCTGTTTTGAAGTAGAATTTTGAGTGGTTCCAAAGTTATACTGTTGAATCATCAGTGCCTTTACCCTAGGTTAGTCATTCATGTTAGGCTAACTAGACATTTCCAAGTTAACCAAAAGTAACTAGTCTTACGAAAAATGAATCCATGGGTGGAGGGAAGGGGGCAGGGCAGCTGCCCCCCTAGAACTTCAAACTTATGCTAGATATTAACAAGAACTTTCATATGTTGGAATTTTTCAGTTGGACTTACCTGGTAGATGGTTGAAAAAGCTGAAAATGAACAGAAATTTCCAAATATTGTTCCTGATATCAATACCTACATTTCAAATTCAATATTTATTTTTGGTCTAGTACATAGATAGGAGACTGGCCTGTAATCAACAGGCTTTGACTTTTTTTTTAATTCTCCAGGAATTGACTCAAGCAATAAGAAGTTGATGAGTATGCCAAAGCAAAGGTAACTCATTCAATACCATCCTTGAAAAAGACAATTAGAGATACTTCACCACTTTTCCCCCTGGATACATCTCTATCCAAGTGGTCAAGAGTGCCAAACCTGGGCCACCCCAGTACTGGTATAAGCATCTCTTGCACATTTGGCCACCTCACAAAAGAAACAGAAAAGTGGCCAGGGGAACATAAAAACTTGTTTTTCTGCAATAAAATGAAGAAAGAATATGGCCAGTATAAAAACTACAAAATGAATTTCAGTAAGGTTTAAAAAAACTAAAGAGTATTAATTTTAAATTATAAATTGACTGATGAACACCAAAAGTGAGTCATTCTGCTAATCTTGGAATTCCAATTGCCAGTGATTGCAGTTTCATTTCAACTTCTGTCTTTAAGACAATACACATCTCATCAGTTAGTGCAAAGTCTCTTGCTCCAGTCTCCTTCAGAAAGTGGACCCTAAGTTCTTTAGTTGCTACTTTCTTGATAATGATAATATATTGAACAGAATTCCCTTTCTTGGTCTTCAACTCAACCAGAAAGTAATCACCAGCTACGACTTTCTCAGTGTCAAATTGGAAGTTGCTGGTAGGGGGCTCATCTTCAGCATCCGTACTGCAGTCTGAAGAGCTGTTGTAGACAGGATTGTCCATATTAGAATTGTCACTCCAACTGCAACTCTTGTGACAAGAAACAAGCCTTTTTACTTCTCTGACTTCTTTTCTAGGACTAAGTCTTTCTATGCAGATACAGCTTTTATCTCAGAAGTAACACATTCTTTCACAGGGGTGTCAGTGAACATTTCTGACTTTTTCACATTTTTTTTCCTGTTGAGCTTTCTGAAAAGGAGTTTACATGGACCATACCTTTTAACATATCATCTGCTGACCTTTGATTCTCATTTGAGGCAGAACCTGTGCTGTGCCTGTCTCAGGGCCTATGTCAAAAAAGGAGTCTAAAAGTTGCACAAGATTTACACTGAGCACAGAAACTTCCCTGGTAAGTGCTTCTCTAGATGTGGTAGGCACTCTATCTGAAACAATTGACAGGAGGAACTCATAATCCTTGAAGACATCTATGTTGGTGGGGTAGAAACTACTTGCTCTGATTCAACTGATTATATTTTTAGGAGCAAAACCCTTTGGACATGCTTTCTTCAGTACCTCAGCAATGTTACAAACTGGTATAGTTTAACATTTATGGGCAGTCATAAAACTTGCAGTTTCCTCATTGTAGTAGGCCTTAAGGTGGCCCATAACTACCTTTTCTGGAGTCTATAGTTTGTGAGTAGTGTGGTGAGAGACAGTTAAAAGTAGAACACAATTCTATTTAGCTAGATCAAGCAATTCAACAGTGTATTGGCTGATCTGGCAGTCCATTTTCAGAAGTACAGTTAACTGTTTGGAGGGTTTAACTTGTTTAATAAAATGCTGCAAGTAAACCAAATGAGAGGCAGTCATCCAGCCAGAAGTATTTTCTGAGTCAATCATGATGGTTTCTGGGGAAATAAGTAGAGGAGGGACTTAACAATGCATTAACACTAGCACAAATTGTGGGCAACTGATCTCTTTCTGCTGACATGACTTTCCCTACTTACTTCTGGCATATCTGTGCAATGATTTTACTAGGCTTGTGGATGTTTTCAGACCCAATTTCTCAGCATTCCAAATACCTTGTTGTCTGAAGATGTGCTTATGTGGCCCTTGCTCTAGGTTGTTAAAGAAAGCTTCTACACTGTGATGGTTGAAAGCAGTTACCTGTGATAAGCTTGCACCTTCTGGTGTTATTACTGAGAAGAGTTTTAAGGCAATCAATAAAACCACAGAACCAATTTCTGCCTAAAAAACTCATCAAGAACTTTACTGTGCAACACATAATGGGCCATTTTGATCATACTCACTGGCAATAACAGCTTGGTAAAGTAGAAGCATGCTGAGTACTTAACTCAGAGATCAAAAACTGAACCCATAAACTAGTTCACTTTTGTTCAGTTCTGCTTTCTATTCACCAACCTCTGAAAAAGCTATTTAAAATAAAAAATTTCATTTATGACAGGCTAGAATTTGTTCAATGCTGTAAGTTTGATATTTCAATTAATATAGACTCAGTTACAATAATTCATTCTTTAATATAAAATTTTGGTAATCTTCATCATTATGATACTACTCCTTGATTTTTTGTTTGGCTCTCTCAATCATTGCTTCTCTATAATTTTTATCATTGTGATATTGCTCCTTGATCTCTTGTTTGGCTCCCTCAACTATTTTTTTCACTATAATCTTCGCCATTATGATAATGCTTCTTGCTATTTTATTTGGCTCTCTTGATTTTTACTTCTTGATAGGCCTGGTCTGTAAAATACATTAACTTAATCCATTTGAGTGCTTAGTAATATAGCATTTTTCTATATTATAGTTCTTATAGTATGATTCTTGTTTTGATCTGACACTATTTTTAGGAGTTACATGCAATTACATTTCTTAGTATTGGATGTGATCATCTCTTACTAGGTTGCTAGCAACTGCAACAACCCTGAATCCACTACTACCTTTGCATTTCCTGTTCTCTGGTACTTTTATATTCTTAGTAACACCATAAGTGAATGCAAATTTACATGCTTCAGGGAATATAGCAAGTTTTTAGTCCTTTTTCTTGTTCCTCTGTAAATATTACTCATGTTTTGTAACAAGGGGTTAAGAAACACAGGTCCAGACTTTGTAGAGGGATATCCAGTGTGTCAACATATTTCATATAGCCTTGCAGGATTCCTCTAGGGACCCTCATGACACTTCCAGAGAACCTGAGTGACTTTTTGCTAACTAAGACAGAAAAAACTGCTGTTTTCATCTTTCTGGATCCCAACCACCTATATATCTTTCCTCTTCTGTTTTACTTTTAAGCATTTTATCTTGAATGAAATTTAACAGAAAAATAGAATTTCAGTTCACCTACTGGTTTGACAGGATTAAAAAATGCCAGAATTGATCAATTTTTGGGTTTTGAGCTTGCCTTCACCCTTTATATTTACTTTGGTAAAGTATGCCAAACCAACACTGGATATTGTGGCCACACATGCAAATTTGCCATCCTTTGAGATGAAAAAATACTAACAGCAAACCAGTGAAGGTGGCATATCCTGGAAGCTACCAAAGACAGGCAAACAATAAGAGAATACAACATGAGTTTATGGCTTTTCTAGTATATGAAATTAGCTGTAAGCCCTTAGATAAATATTGGATAAAATTCCTTACTTAATCACTATAAAATATTATCTAATTCAATACTTTTGATAAAAGTACCAATCAAGGCCAGACATTTTAAAACCATATGCTGCCTTCTATCTTTTATTATCCACCAGAAGCAGCCATACAGTTTTGGATCATTTCCTCTTAACTATGCATTGAACTCCTGCCTAAGGCATTTAATAAAGAGATTAGTACCTGCACAATACAGATTGTTGGTCAGCATGCAAAAAAGAGAAAGGGAGAGAAGTCCCCAAAAATTCTAGTTTAGCTACTTTTGGCTATCTTGGAAAGGGGTTAGGTTATGAAAATGAAACTTTCAGGGATGGCTTTACAGACTAAAGTATGTCCTAGAAAGTTATTTTGAAGTACCTACCTCTGCTCCTCTCTCTAGAGGGCCCTTACCTTTGATGCCCTTTAAACATTGGTGTGTTATAAAAGTGAAATCTTGCAAAATATGTCTTCTGCTTAAATGAAATGCAACAAAACTGTTTCACAACTTGTCAGCTTCACAACCAAAATTTATGAGATTTCAAAGATTAATAAATACATTTCATAAATTCAGAAAAAAAAACAATTAATATGGCTTAAAATTCTACTCAAATAACAGTAACTGTATTTCCAGAACTAAAACCAGAGCAAAAAGAAACTCATGACTGAAATTTAACATAAAATGATGTTTTTTCAAAATTTCAATAGGTAGGCTGTAGACCTGTTAAGTAGGCAAGACTCTAGGGCTTAGAAATCTGAAGAGGGTTTACATGGAAGCTTGACAATAACTTCTCAGAGCATGCTTTTGGCCTTGGATATATTACTGAATGTGTCATTTTCCTAACCTAACCCCTATCCAAGATAGTGCAAAGTAGCTAAACTAGAATTTTACCACTTATTTTTATACTTAATTTTTTGTAACTGTTAACTTTTAAATTGAATTATTAGGACAAGAATCTTTTATCTAACCATATTGTGATTTGTGTCAAATCTCCTTTCTGATGTTTATGTTTGCTGGAAATTGGAAGTAGGTTAGTAGATCTAGTAAAGGCTATTATAGTATAGCCTACAGGAAAAACAGGGCAAGGAAAATGGTAAAGGCTAAGTTTTAGCAAAATAAAAATGACCAGCTTTTAAATACCTAAATATGCAGGACTTAGGGACACATTTAATAGCCACCACCCTCTCTATCACAGAATTGGCTGCCCCCCTTAAGACAAGATGATGTCTACATCCATTGATATATCAATGGAAAGACTATCAAACAAATATATGATCAATTCTATGCATGCATCCATTAGGAGAGGGATGTATTTTCAGGGTAGTGACTATTATGCTGAAAAGGAGCATAGCCAAAAAGCAGGAATAGGCTATGATGATATGACTTTTATTTTATGTTCACTTTGCAGATTATATAAGACAATATAGAAGGGGAGACTGGAAATGAACCATTCAGGGCATGAACAAAATAATGAAAAAGAACAAAAATTAGCAATCTAAAAGTGTCTTCATTTTGTTCAAGTACACTAGCCTAAGTCTCAAGTCAATACTGGTATTACTGGAACAATTGTTTTGGATCATGAAACTATTGATAATAGGCCTAGATGAATTTTGACTTTTTGAACACCTTTTCTCTCTTGCAAAACTACTGCAAACTTGCCATTATGGAGTTATTATATATTTGAACATTAGGGGGGGGGGGTAAAGCATAGCATATACTAAATACAGCAATGGTTAGTTTACATATTTAATATATGCTTTGCTTTACCCCCACCCACCTAATGTGCAAAAAAATAGCCCAAATTTGTTTCTAAACTAGTACAGATTTGCAATTTCAAATATCTGATCAACAAAAACAGAAATGATTGCAAATTCTATGTATAAATAAAAGAATATTTGGGCTGGAATAACTCCAAAATGGTGAGTTTGTAGTAGTTTTGCAAAGAGAGGAAAGATGTTCAAAAAGTGAAAAATGCATCTATTAATAATAGTTTCAAGACCCCAAACAATTGTTCCAGTAATACCAATATTGACCAAGTCTCCTTCTGTGCAGCCAATATTTTTACACTTTAGTTTTATAGGGACATTTAGAGCCAATCAAATTTCAGGTTACTAAATGACTGACTAGCCCAGAAAAACTAAGCCTAGACCACTTACAGATGTTTCCTGGAATGGGGTGAAGTACTAGGGTCAGCACCAATATGCCATGTACACTTAGATGGAAGGTCAGGACGGACAAAAAGTGGCTGCTCAGAACCTAGTACTGGCTTTGCTTCTTCTGATGGCATAACAATGCCTATTAATGAGCGTGTTCCAGCTGCGACAAAAGGTAACTAAAAGTTACGGAAAAGTTACTAAAAGTAACTTTTTCCGTTCCAGCTGATGCTATTTAGCAGCTGGAACGACACAAAAGTTACTTCAAAGTAACTTTTTCAGTAACTTTTACTAAAGATAGTTAACGAGCATCTTTAGTTAAGTAACTTAACATCATTATCATCACCAGAATAATATATAAAACTTTTATAGTGGCTAACACAAAAGTTTGAAGACCATGAGCCTTTATGCAGGGAAGAAAATGGAACTGCAATTGTTCAAAGAACCAGTGATGGTAAACAATCTTATTTTGACCTTGAAATGATTTTTACAAAAAAATTCATTGGTAAAGTTCAAGCATTAATGTGATCTAGGCATATCTAGAGAAGCTTGGTTGAATAGTTTGTTGGGGTGAAGTCTTCAGGTCTTGCTTTAGGAAGCTTCTAATTAAATTCCTGTAATCCTTGGACAGTTGCTAGCCTATCCAAAGTCAGTGGTAAATTGTTTTGTTGAGGTGGCATAGCCTAGAGTGAGTAATAGGTCTAATTGTCCAGAAAAAAATGTATATAGTTCAAAGAAAGCTAAGTTCAATCCCACTTGACAGAAAGAAACACTGTGTTACTCTGGAAGCTGATTTAAAACATTCAATGATAATTACTTGAGCTAGCCTTGGCTAGATTGAATCCTGTAATTCATTGAAGTGCTTCAAAAAACTTTGCAGTTTATTGGTAGCCTGTAACAACTTTTTAATATTAATTTATAGATACATTTGAGCCCTCCTAGCAAAGTTTCTTGTAGGCTGCTCCAGGCTTGAAAACCTAATCTTAGGAGTTTAAGGCCTGGTGTTGCTGTTATTTTGGTTGGGATAAGGGTCAATGGTGTGACTCTGTAAGCTTAGCCACAGTACACCTAACTATAATGATTAGCCTACCTTGAGAAATTTAGAGGAAAAACTTAAGAAGAATCAAATGTTTTTTGTACTCAAATGAAGAATCAATGTTTTGTAACACTCCCAGCTACAGACATCAAATCAGGATATCACTTGCTGTGCAATGCTGACCATTGGTCAGCATATAATTTTTTTCTTTTTTAAATAGGCCTAACTTCTTGCTACATTAGAAAATAGGGTCAAAACTAGTAGGCTATGCAATTATGCAGAATAATGGGAAACTCAAACCCTCATGTATTGCTATCAAAATAGGAATTGAGAAGAATTGTATACATCAATGCATAATGAAAAATCTAAGCTATGCATCAATATGGTTGTTAGTACTTGTGTGTTATTCAGAACACACTCAATAAGTAAAGTTAGGTTCTTTTGTGAAACAAACTATGATGCAATTACATTTAAATTAATATTTATATATAGAGATGGTTAGGTTAGGTATTTGATATAATGCACCCCCCACCCCCCTTCCCCTAATATGCAAATAAGGTTTTGGAATTTAGGCTAAGAGATTGGTTAGATAAAGAGGAAATACTGAGTCCAGTACAAGTGGGATTCAGATTGACATTCAGCACTATTGACCATATTTTTACTTTGGAAATATTGAGATGGAGATATGGTTGGCTATTTGTATCTTTTTAGACCTGAGAAGTGCTTTTGATTCAGTAAATAGGAGGTTGTTAATTGAAAGCCTGTTAGAAATAGGCTTGCCGTCTTGTTTTGTAGCAATAATAGCAGCTATGTATAGGAGGGTGAAGTTTGTTGTAAAGGTGATGGGGAAATTTTCTAGACTAGTTATGTCTCATTTGGGTGTTAAACAAGGATGTACTTTATCCCCAAAGCTTTTCTCCTTGTTTGTTAATGATTTAGACAGTTTTATGAAAAAATAATGGAGCCCCATTTTTATCTTTGGATTGGTTCAGGCTATCATGTATATTATTTGTAGATGATATAGTAGTAGTGGTGGTAATTTCAACTATTTATTCCACAGCCTTTCTGATTCAGGGGTCATTCATAAAGAATTGGGACAAAACTTAAGATTTAGTATAAAAGGTGAGGTATTAATAAGGGGACAAACCCCCTCATATACATAATAAAAAAAAATATAAGAGTATAAAAGTTTGTTATGTAAGTTAATTCTTAAGTTATGTATATTTTTTACTAATAAAAACGTTTGTTAAAAATTAAAGGTTCTAGTTGCCTTTTTCAGTAACTGAAAAATTGGAGGGCAACTAGGTCTCCTTCCCCACCCCTTATTTCTCAAAATCATCTGATCAAAACTAAGAGAAAGCCGTTTAGCCAAAAAAAAATTAATATGCAAATTTCATTTTAATAATTTATGTGCGGAGAGCCAAAATCAAAAATGCATTAATTCAAAAATGTTCAGAAATCAAATAAAAAAACTAGTTTTTCAAACTGAAAGTAAGGAGCAATATTAAAACTTAAAACAAACAGAAATTACTCTGTATATGAAATGGGTTGTCCCCTCTGCAATTCCTTGCTCTTTATGCTAAAGTTTGATTCTTTGCCACAATTCTACTTTTTAAAACAATTAAAAACTTTAGCGTAAAGAGTGAGGGATTGCAGAGGGGACAACCTATTTCATATACAGAGTAATTTCTGTTCATTTTAAGTTTTAATATTGCTCCTTACTTTCAGTTTAAAAAACTAGTTTTTTTTTATTTAATCTTTGTTTAGGGATTAAGCATAGGGAATCATGTTTGAGGAGTTAGCTTGGTAAGATTTTATTTATGGGTGTTTCTGAATTCATAAAGTGTGAAAGTTTGTTTGCTTTTTTAAGTTGTTTGGAATCAGGTGCTTGTATAAAGTTGCATGTGTTTGAGATGGCCTGCAGGCTGTTTTGCAAATAAATCTTATCTATGACATTTTGCCTTTTTTCAAAATAAATATAATACAGAATTTGTAGAACAGACAGAGAAGTTGAACAAATAGGCAGAACAATAAATGTGTTTTTATTCCCTTCACTGCCTGTGTCAATAGAAAAGCCAGGGATTTACTGTTTTCATTCCCTGGAAATTAGTCTTATACCTGGTTCCAATAGTGAGATTGAATTTGTCAAAGCTTGGAGGTTTATTCCTCCTGTCTGTTTAAAGAAAACAGATGCATAATTGAAGTTTTGTTCATTTCTATCTTACATTTCATGGGCATCCATGGTATTTCTTCCTTTATTTATCTTTCTTGTTTCTTTTCTGCAGGATTTTTTTTGTCTCATTTTTAGAAAGATAAAAAATTTTATTTACAAATTACTTATACTAGAAGCACATTTTTAAGACTTTGACCTAACTTAGGATCCCTTGTTCTAAAGGCATGATTGAATTTCTTGAAGCTAGAAATTTCTTTTGTGGCAAATTCAATGGTAAATATTTAGTTCACCCCTTTTGCAACTTAATAGTGGTAAAATAGGTAAGATTGTAAATTTTTAGTGACTGCAATATATTTCACCCATTACTAATTGCAGTAGAAAGGAAAGCCACTGGTAAGGACCCCTAAAGAATTATTTCAGATTATTTTAAAAAGGCTTTACTACCCATAAAGCTGGCATAACTAGAGAAGGGGCTTCTCAGGAATTAATGACTTTAAAAGCTATACATTATACATAAAAATGCACATTTTTATGCAGAAAGGCAGCAAGTTATTTATTACTAATCAGCTACAGCAGGTATATCTATTGCTTTCTTTAAACATCAATAAAGATAAAATGCATGCTGACAACTGAATGCTCCTTGGAAACTTTCTTTAGACACACTAATTGTGAGATGGATATCAACAAAATTCCAACAGGGTTTGTATTTACTTAAGATTTACAAACAAGCATATTGAATGCTTAATTTTGTGATATCCTAATCTCTAAACAGTAACTTTCCTAATAGTTTTCCACCAGCTCATTTCAGCAAAATCATTTGTAATGACAATACACCCTTTGCTTAGGTGGCCTGGCCTCTCCAAAATGAAAGACAACTGCTAGTAGGCTAAGCTAGTTCTGCTTGAAATTTGCTATATGAGTTAAGGTATCACTGAGATGGATTATGTTTTTTGCCGCATTTTTAACTGGATTATGAAGCCCATCTCTAAGTTGAACAAAAGATGAATTTTATCCATCTTTTGTTGATTTCACAAGGATTTTATGTTGGTTTCACAAGGATTTTAGTTGAACTTGAATCCTTATGAAAATGGCCCCTAAGAAACTTTTATAAGATATTAAAAACTTCAGGGTGAAAAATGAGTTATTAAGGAGGGGGAAGCTACCCTCATTTATGAATCATTTAAGAATTTACTGTAGCTACTAGCCCCTGACAAATCTTGGAAACACAAACTTTAGATGTCAAGTATAATAAAACAAAGATGTTATTATCCTTGATATTCCAAGTTACTCAGAATTACAATGGACACCACCAAATTAAGCATTTATGTTTGCACTAATTTGTTGTAAATTCAGAAAAGCAAGCTAATGTTTACATTCCATCAGAAATTTGTAATTTTGCAACAAGCTAACAACTGCATCCATAACCAAAATGATAAGATGCTTATCAATGCATTTCTGAGGCAAAAAATATTTGATGGGAGAATTTTCTGCAGGAAAAATTCTCCACAAAGAGGAAATTCTAGCTAGGAAAAGTTATGTGATTTGATTTCCCCTCCACAATACTCTGCTCTTTATGCTACACTTTGACCTTTTGTCTTAACTCTTTAACTCTTGAAACACAAGGGTCATTTAAATAAAATCAGAAACTTTTAAGTCCTAAAAAACTGTTTCTATGTAATATAAAGAAATAACAAATTATTGACTTTGGGTGAAACTAATGTTACCAGATAGTATACAAGAAATTGGGCAACTTCATTCTTTTCAAATTGGTTTTTGTTTAAAATAATATGTATTTTTCAAGAAAATCCTGACATTATGGGAATGATGGGAACCATTTTTGGAATTAACATATCAAATAGCATGAAACTTGGCAAAATATAGAATTTTCAAAACTGTAATTTTGGAGGCCAATGTTATTTATGAGTAAATTTATTAATGCCAAACCTGAAAAAATTAATTCCAAGAAATTAGAAGTTTATTCAACAAAGACAGTGATAGGTGATGTAGCCTATATGATTATTTTTGCTATTTAACCAACATTCTTTCTCGGGAAAAAAGAAAATAACTAAATGAAAACCATAAAATAGCCTAAACCCAAAAACATAGTCAAATAAAGAATATTTCTGCTATTTAACCAGCAAAACAAAATTAGCTAAATAGAAAGCATAAAACAGACCATAGCCAAAAGCCAGGAAGCAAAAAGAGACTTGTTGGTTGTACAGGCTGTCAGGTATTTAGTCAAAATGTTCCTATTGGGTTAGTTGGTCCATACATATGGTAAACTTTTTCTTCAAACATGCACATCAAAATAAAGACTCACAATGATTGTATACAAGATGACATCTTTGTATACAAGATGATGAATTACATCATAATTGCAGGTTACAACAATAAATGACTTGGTAGCAAAACAAAATAATGTATTTTTAAATAAAATCATAATCCTTTTTTCTTGGTCCTAAAAAACTGTCTCTATGAAAAAAAAAAAAATACAAATTATTAGTCAACATAATACTTGTCTCCACTCCAACATTCATTTATACATATACCCCACAATGGAGAAAATGGGGTAGCTAAGTAGTAATGCTATTTGGCAGTTGTTGCTAAAGTGTCAGCAGCTTTTGGAATTCTATTTAATTGTGCTATTGGCAGCTTTGGAACTTTGTCCATACCTGAATATACAAGATTGTATCTAGAAAAATAATAACTTGCAAGATTAAATTGAATATTATATTACAACTTACCACCATTTTTCTTCATTTTCATCTGATCCTACATTAGTATCCATTATTTCATCAATAAGCAACTGTAGAACTAAATAATGTTGTGTCATTTCTGATGTACCACTGGCAGAGTTCATTGTATGAAGATTTGAAAAAAGCTGTAAAATTGTAAAATCTAAAATTGTTTCTAGCTGAGATAATCTATTGAATTTTTGAAGTTATTTGATATTTTAGGATTTTGTAAGATATCTGTTTCAATATTAGTGAGTGTTTTGAAGAGTATCAAGCATTTGAGATGAAAGGAATGCATACAAAGTCTATAGGTTCAGTTATTTTTGTTTTCTACCTATCAAAAGACAATAGTTTTTGAACAGCCATCAGAAGAGAGAAATTTCCCTTCACAGAAAAATCCTAAATCAGCCATTGAATTTTTATGCACCCATCTCTATGCTATATTTTTCATGAATTTTGGAATATTTGATGGAGGCTGTAAAATTTTGTTCCTATATTGGGCTTTGAATAAATCATTTTTATCTTGGACTGTGGTCTCAAAGAAAGCCTAGATTTAATTAGAAGCAAATACAGTAAACTGAAAACTGTGTTGTGACTACTCTGCTTTATAAAGGTTAAACTTGGTGAACTGAATATTTCAAATATATGTCATCCACTTTACTCTAAATTAAATCCTACCTGCAAGTTTGTTTCTTTCGCTTGTTAAGTTTAGGTCATGGGCCTAATTATGAGCCTGATTTGGTTATTAAACAAGTTTCTGAAAATCATATTGCCCTAACGACAAAATGTTCTGTGTTCACAAATTAATGCCCAAGAAAACATTTTTAATTATCATGAAAAATTGGCATTTTTTATATAGCTTATACCTTTGATCTGATACAAGTTTAACCTATTCATAAGCAAATACTATAAAATTATGCAAATAAATAAAAAAACAAATTCCATAGAAATGAAGACATGAAACCCTTACAATTTTCTATGAATAAGCTGAAATCAGTCAAGTATAAAATAAAACAAAATCCAGGACAAAACCAGTCTTTCTGCTATGCTAATTCACAAATGGCACTAATTTACAAAACTGTAAATGGGAGGGGGAAGGGAATTTATTTTGAAAATCTGAGGAGAGGGGTTCCTTGATGGATGTACCAAAATATATATATTTCAATGAAAATTCCCAAAGTATTTTGCCAAATCTAGGAGAACTCCCTCTCATTTGATGCAGATCCATAATTAAAAAATCATTTAGTAAGCTCAAATACTTTTCAAGATAGCCTAGTGAAAAGGCCATCATTTGGAAATTTTAACTAGCCTAGTCTAAAATTCTAACCTTAATAGTTCAACTGAATGTAAGAAAGTGATAGGCCTAAGCCAAAGAGTTTCAATAATCAACACTACTGTATGCTATCTCAGACACTAATGCACTGAAATTAATATAGAAACAGGATATTTAAACCAAATCTATGTTAATGCCCACAGATTTATTGCAAAATTAATACCTTTCCATAATGAATTTGGCATTAAATTATTTATGCAGTATTCTGCTTTTCTTTTTGTGAACAATGTAGGTCAATTTTATACAGTGGGTCAAATTTAAGATATAGGTTAGGCTAGCTTAATCAATCAGGAAACAATGCAGAAAAAATAATTGTGGTAAAATTCTAGTTTAGCTACTTTTTGCTATCTTGGCAAGAGGTTACGTTATTTAAACTATACACAAGACAAACAAGTTTAAAAATGCAACTAGCCTAGAATATCCTATTCATACACCCCTAGAGTGTATCTAATTTTGTTGATTTCAAGATCAGTTCCAAAATATTCTAAGAGTTTCCTCTACTGGTCGGTGGCCTCAGCTACAATATTTACAAGTACTTATGCACAGGAAGTTATTCTAAATTCAGACTAAATGAGTCTAAAACAAATGTTATCAAAATCTTGGTCGTAATATTTTTTTCTATCTGAATAAGACCTTAGTTACTTCAAAAGCCGTTCCTGCTGAATGTAAAATTCAAGTAACTTCTCTAGTTACTTTAAAGTTACTTGATTTTTCACCTGGAACACCCTCAATGTCTAATCAACCTTTCAGCTCCTAAAACAAAAATGAGTATCTTCTTATTCTTCTTATTTGATATTGTTAATACTTTTTTCCACTTTCCAACCAGGCATTTTCGGGCGACCTTGTTGTGAGCTAGTGCGTTCCAACGAGATATTTTTGATTAGCAATCATATTGTAGCCACTAACAAAGGTTAGCTGATCAGCATCACTGTAGATAAATTCAGACGGCATTATCAAACTCAATAAATTTTGGTTACTACATTCTTGTTGCGAACAAACTATTCCTCCCATTGAATCCAACATCAGCGGTCCAGTATATTTTTGTCAATCACTGAATAATCAGTTCGTATTATTCATAGTTTGGAAAGCGAACAGAAATGTGGTGAGCCAGCGAAGTGGTTCGTTATTGTCCCATCTCACAGGTATGACTAAACTGAGTGGCCTATCCATGATATCAAAATGAGGGGTTTGGATTAAATTTCATAAAATACAGAAAAATCTAGCATTAAGTTCTATTCGCACTGCAACAGAAAAATTAGCCGGTATTTCATAAATAGTGGCAGAGGGATTTACGAAGTGGCGGGACTATTTGAAAATTGCCACAACTGCTATCCTAGGCAGTGCACTAGCTCTGCAAAGTAAAAAGCATTGTGTCCACAATTTATTATTTATTGTTTAGGCCAGGGCACTTTGTAACAAAGGAGTTGTTGTAAAATTTCAAAAAGGGTTCATTTAGTTAGAATTTGAAAGGGTTGTTGCTCATTTTAACAGTAGAGAGGGATTGTAGATCAAGAACCCCCTCCAGCGCCGGCCCTCTCCCCAAACATTTTCAATCAACATTTTAAGGTAGCCATTATGTTGCACGAAGTTGAATGACTTAGAAATTATGTCTTTGAGGATGAAAACCCCCAGTGAAAATTTCAAGGATGGCTATCATGAGGAAAATTGTTTTGATCTTGCAGTTATAGAAGAGAAATGAAGGTACTTTAACAATAAAATATGCTTTATTTACTGCTAACATGTCTCTTACCTGAAATAAGACATAAGAAGGCGCATTTTTTAGTTATTCGCAATTTTTCCAATTGAAGGGCTTGGAAGAAATTTTGATGTAATTCATAAAAACCTTCAGAATTTGATCAGACAATAAAACAGTGAACATTACAAGAGTAAACATGAAATTATCTGAAAATTGTAAAATAGTATTTAAACGATTTTGGAGGTATTGCCGTTTATTTCCAACAACGCTGAAACTTGGACATACACCAAAACCAATGTTGATTTTACAATTTGCTCTCGTGATTGCTGATTAACATTACTCGTGAACAATTTGTCCGCGAGAAAAAGCTTATTATTAACTGACAATAGCCGCATTTGAAACACTGCGTTTAGTATACTTGTATATGTCAGTTTTACTGCAGAAATAACTGTAATTGTTCCTCCCAAAATTAACATATAAGGACCTATAAAACGTATGTCTCCGCAATAGAATTTTTGATTTTAGTAGAGCTTTGAAGATCAGTTTTAGAATATTGTCAAAAATAATTCTCTCCCATTTTTGATCAACTGTACTTCAGCACTGTAGATCAATTTTTTCAAGCATTGTAATTTTCTAATTCCTCGTTTGTCTTACTTTTTTCCAAAGCTGTAATGGACTGAAAATTAACCAGAATAACGACCAAAAAAGAAGACAACCAAACAAATTTCGTTTATGTCTAATTCAAAAGCAATACCTAGGCTGAATTTCAAAAGGTAATTATTTTCGTTTTTATTGGTTACAGCGTATTGCTTACAGTTTCCTTACTAGTTGCGGTGATGGGCCTTTCCTTGTACTTTTGATTTGGATGTTATGCTATGTAATAAGCATTTTGTTAAATAATACGCATACACTTTGCAAATCAAATCTAACTAAAAGTACTATCAGCGTCACCTCAACATGGCTGATAATTTCGAAAACAGCTCTACAACAACAAGTTTAACTAGCTATAAACTTAATTTTCCTGGAAGCTTGAAAATATAACCAGCTAGTTTTGAAGAAATTTTGTGCAATCTGCAATTCACGAATTTTATCTGTCAACTTCAAGTTCTGCGGTTTCTTTTCATAAGAAAAAAACTTTTATTCACTTTTTCTATTATTTTGCAAGTGGACAATTTATCGAATTTAGTCATATAATTGACCATAAAATTAATACTCCCTAATTAACACTCTGCAATAAAAAGCCCACCTCCCTCCTCCGAGGAAAATATCTTCAAAAAACATTCTCATTGAAGCAAATTTATTCAGAAAATTTACTACCCACTGAAAACTCTCCTAGACAATCCCCTCCCCCTGCGGAAAACTCCCATGAAAAATGTCTCTGTGTTTCCCAATAACAAATACTATCTTTAAGAAATGGACAAATTGCAAAACTTAAAAAGACACTTTAGGCAAATTGTAAAACCTCGAAAGGTGCATTTTAATGCCGACAAATCCTTGGTTTCCCCATCAGATAAATACTGAATTAGTTTTAAGGGAGAGACGAAAAGAGAATGAAGGTTATAGTATAGTCCCCAAGGCCGTCACCTGGATTTTTTGTGTGTGTGGGGGGGGGATGCAGATGGAAAAAAAAACATAAAAATATCAAATTGATATCTACTCCCTTATGATTTCTGAGAATATTTCTGGTGTACACTGTTGTCATGAAAGTAAAGAGTAAGATTAAACCCCAAAATAATCGGAACTTATTCCGTATAGGAGGGGGTTATCCCTGCCTCATCCACACTTTCACCTCATGGTCACAAAATCTTCAGATGGTGCTCATTAGATCAGAAATTAAGAGTTCAAGCACTTTTTTTTAGAAACCGTAGCTAATTTTACACCAATGAACCGGGGGGGGGGGGGGTCCAAGAGAATGTTTTCCACGTTTGGTATTTTTCATGAGGAGTATCTTCCTAAGGGATAAATCCCCCGAGGAGTATTTTTTGCGGGGTACTTTCCGCAGATTGTTTTGTGGAGGAGGGGGGAGGGTAAATGCTGTCCACCAGTTTTTCAAACAGTTCTGGGTAAAAAAAAAGAGCGACTCGGCAAAATAGTAGCAGAGTCTGTTAAGACCTAACTTTAAAACCTAAAACTAACATAAATTTTTGCGTCGGCTACACCATCTCGAAACCTCGCTCTTTACTCTAAAGTCTCTTTAGAACTTTCAAAAAAGCTTATTATTTTAAATAAGCCGCTATTGTGTTTCAGGAGTAATTCTTAAATAATGGGAACCCAAATTTAAACTTTAACGTAAAGAGCAAAGTATTGAGGAGGGAAAAACTCCCTGCTTATTTAATTATTTCTGTTCGTTTCAAGTTTTAATGTTGGTCCTTATTTTCAGCAGAAAAAAGTTAGTTTTTTTTTCTATAATATCATAAATGTTATAACATTAAAAATATTAAAATGAATTAAAAGAGCAGAGAATGCTTAGAGCGAAGACTATATGCAATAATATGGTATAATGACTATAAGAATATAAAAAAAAAATATTTAGTACTTAATTTACGTACTATATCATCCATAAATCAATATAACCAGCGATCCAGGGATGGTTCAAGACAGCCACTCGTATGTAATTATGATAAAAAGTTTTGGAATCCTGGTTAATGATTAGCTGATGTTTAACTTTCACTCGCAGTCTGTACAGTCGAACAGTCTTCATTGATAAGAAAATGACAATTATCCCCCCCCCCTAGATTTTCAAAAATATATTTTGTCCCCTCTAAATTTTCGTGAATTGACACCACCACTACTACCAGGCAGCAGGTGTTACATGCTGTGATTCCAGTAGTACGAAACATTGAAGCATACATGCGCTCGGCC